>NC_069500.1:1185549900-1185551997 GCF_027579735.1 Bombina bombina
TGTGAAGTAACACAGACAAGGCAGAAATCTGTCCCTTCAGGGAACTTGCAGATAATCCTTTTTCCAATCCTTCTTGAAGGAAGGATAAAATCTTAGGAATCTTAACCTTGTCCCAAGGGAATCCTTTAGATTCACACCAACAGATATATTTTTTCCAAATTTTGTGGTAAATCTTTCTAGTTACAGGCTTTCTGGCCTGAACAAGAGTATCGATAACAGAATCTGAGAACCCTCGCTTCGATAAGATCAAGCGTTCAATCTCCAAGCAGTCAGCTGGAGTGAAACCAGATTCGGATGTTCGAACGGACCCTGAACAAGAAGGTCTCGTCTCAAAGGTAGCTTCCAAGGTGGAGCCGATGACATATTCACCAGATCTGCATACCAAGTCCTGCGTGGCCACGCAGGAGCTATCAAGATCACCGACGCCCTCTCCTGATTGATCCTGGCTACCAGCCTGGGGATGAGAGGAAACGGCGGGAACACATAAGCTAGTTTGAAGGTCCAAGGTGCTACTAGTGCATCCACTAGAGCCGCCTTGGGATCCCTGGATCTGGACCCGTAGCAAGGAACTTTGAAGTTCTGACGAGAGGCCATCAGATCCATGTCTGGAATGCCCCACAGCTGAGTGACTTGGGCAAAGATTTCCGGATGGAGTTCCCACTCCCCCGGATGCAATGTCTGACGACTCAGAAAATCCGCTTCCCAATTTTCCACTCCTGGAATGTGGATAGCAGACAGGTGGCAGGAGTGAGACTCCGCCCATAGAATGATTTTGGTCACTTCTTCCATCGCTAGGGAACTCCTTGTTCCCCCCTGATGGTTGATGTACGCAACAGTTGTCATGTTGTCTGATTGAAACCGTATGAACTTGGCCCTCGCTAGCTGAGGCCAAGCCTTGAGAGCATTGAATATCGCTCTCAGTTCCAGAATATTTATCGGTAGAAGAGATTCTTCCCGAGACCAAAGACCCTGAGCTTTCAGGGATCCCCAGACCACGCCCCAGCCCATCAGACTGGCGTCGGTCGTGACAATGACCCACTCTGGTCTGCGGAATGTCATCCCTTGTGACAGGTTGTCCAGGGACAGCCACCAACGGAGTGAGTCTCTGGTCCTCTGATTTACTTGTATCTTCGGAGACAAGTCTGTATAGTCCCCATTCCACTGACTGAGCATGCACAGTTGTAATGGTCTTAGATGAATGCGCGCAAAAGGAACTATGTCCATTGCCGCTACCATCAACCCGATCACTTCCATGCACTGAGCTATGGAAGGAAGAGGAACGGAATGAAGTATCCGACAAGAGTCTAGAAGTTTTGTTTTTCTGGCCTCTGTCAGAAAAATCCTCATTTCTAAGGAGTCTATTATTGTTCCCAAGAAGGGAACCCTTGTTGACGGAGATAGAGAACTCTTTTCCACGTTCACTTTCCATCCGTAAGATCTGAGAAAGGCCAGGACAATGTCCGTGTGAGCCTTTGCTTGAGGAAGGGACGACGCTTGAATCAGAATGTCGTCCAAGTAAGGTACTACAGAAATGCCCCTTGGTCTTAGCACAGCTAGAAGGGACCCTAGTACCTTTGTGAAAATCCTTGGAGCAGTGGCTAATCCGAAAGGAAGCGCTACGAACTGGTAATGCTTGTCCAGGAATGCGAACCTTAGGAACCGATGATGTTCCTTGTGGATAGGAATATGTAGATACGCATCCTTTAAATCCACCGTGGTCATGAATTGACCTTCCTGGATGGAAGGAAGAATAGTTCGAATGGTTTCCATCTTGAACGATGGAACCTTGAGAAACTTGTTTAAGATCTTTAGATCTAAGATTGGTCTGAACGTTCCCTCTTTTTTGGGAACTATGAACAGATTGGAGTAGAACCCCATCCCTTGTTCTCTTAATGGAACAGGATGAATCACTCCCATTTTTAACAGGTCTTCTACACAATGTAAGAATGCCTGTCTTTTTATAATAAAAACTACAGTTAAACACTAAAAAACTCTAAGCCATCTCCGTGGAGATGTTGCCTGTACAACGGCAAAGAGAATGACTGGGGTAGGCGGAGCCTAGGAGGGATCATGTGACCAGCTTTGCTGGGAGATCGG